>NC_140775.1:123454713-123479060 GCF_044657685.1 Stegodyphus dumicola | reverse complement strand
GGCAACACGTCTCTCTCTTTACCCAATCTCATGATATTCTTTAAGAATTTCTTAGCCATTGTCAAAGAAGGGGACTATAATTGAAGAATTTATGAATTTGGGAACATGTCACCCATGGCAAATCTAAAATCTTGGAAGTGGATACTGGAAAGCGCCGCTCTGATTATAATTCTGAGTTCTAGCATGGGACATTTTTAAATCAATAAGCTAAACTATTCCGCGTTTCACTTCAGATCCGTGTGGGCTGTGGAAGAGGCAACACGTCTCTCTCTTTACCCAATCTCATGATATTCTTTAAGAATTTCTTAGCCATTTGTCAAAGAAGGGGACTATAATTGAAGAATGTATGAATTTGGGAACATGTCACCCATGGCAAATCTAAAATCTCTGAAGTGGATACTGGAAAGCCCCGCTCTGATTATAATTCTGAGTTTCTAGCATGGGACATTTTTTAAATCAATAAGCTAAACTATTCGCGTTTCACTTCAGATCTGTGTGGGCTGTGGAAGGGGCAACACGTCTCTCTCTTTACCCAATCTCATGATTTTCTTTAAGAATTTCTTAGCCATTTGTCAAAGAAGGGGACTATAATTGAAGAATTTATGAATTTGGGAACATGTCACCCATGGCAAATCTAAAATCTTGGAAGTGGATACTGGAAAGCGCCGCTCTGATTATAATTCTGAGTTCTAGCATGGGACATTTTTTAAATCAATAAGCTAAACTATTCCGCGTTTCACTTCAGATCCGTGTGGGCTGTGGAAGAGGCAACACGTCTCTCTCTTTACCCAATCTCATGATATTCTTTAAGAATTTCTTAGCCATTTGTCAAAGAGAGGGGACTATAATTGAAGAATTTATGAATTTGGGAACATGTCACCCATGGCATGAATAATAAAATACTTGGGAAAGTGGATACTGGACAGCCCCGCTCTGATTATCTATTCTGAGTCTCCCCCTCGCCATGCCGACCATTTGTTACTCCAAGCTAAACTATTCCGCGTCATTCCGACCTCCCCCGTGTGGCCAGTGAAAGAGGCAACACGTCTCTCTCTTTACCCAATCTCATGATATTCTTTAAGAATTTCTTAGCCATTTGTCAAAGAAGGGGACTATAATTGAAGAATTTATGAATTTGGGAACATGTCACCCATGGCAAATCTAAAATCTCTGAAGTGGATACTGGAAAGCCCCGCTCTGATTATAATTCTGAGTTCTAGCATGGGACATTTTTTAAATCAATAAGCTAAACTATTCCGCGTTTCACTTCAGATCCGTGTGGGCTGTGGAAGAGGCAACACGTCTCTCTCTTTAACCCAATCTCATGATATTCTTTAAGAATTTCTTAGCCATTTGTCAAAGAAGGGGACTATAATTGAAGAATTTATGAATTTGGGAACATGTCACCCATGGCAAATCTAAAATCTTGGAAGTGGATACTGGAAAGCCCCGCTCTGATTATAATTCTGAGTTCTAGCATGGGACATTTTTTAAATCAATAAGCTAAACTATTCCGCGTTTCACTTCAGATCCGTGTGGGCTGTGGAAGAGGCAACACGTCTCTCTCTTTACCCAATCTCATGATATTCTTTAAGAATTTCTTAGCCATTTGTCAAAGAAGGGGACTATAATTGAAGAATGTATGAATTTGGGAACATGTCACCCATGGCAAATCTAAAATCTCTGAAGTGGATACTGGAAAGCCCCGCTCTGATTATAATTCTGAGTTCTAGCATGGGACATTTTTTAAATCAATAAGCTAAAC
The DNA here is from genome assembly GCF_044657685.1 of Stegodyphus dumicola. Classification (NCBI taxonomy): domain Eukaryota; kingdom Metazoa; phylum Arthropoda; class Arachnida; order Araneae; family Eresidae; genus Stegodyphus; species Stegodyphus dumicola. Next base: position 123,477,295 of record NC_140775.1, on the reverse strand, counting down.
TATTCCGCGTTTCACTTCAGATCTGTGTGGGCTGTGGAAGAGGCAACACGTCTCTCTCTTTACCCAATCTCATGATATTCTTTAAGAATTTCTTAGCCATTTGTCAAAGAAGGGGACTATAATTGAAGAATTTATGAATTTTGGGAACATGTCACCCATGGCAAATCTAAAATCTTGGAAGTGGATACTGGAAAGCGCCGCTCTGATTATAATTCTGAGTTCTAGCATGGGACATTTTTAAATCAATAAGCTAAACTATTCCGCGTTTCACTTCAGATCCGTGTGGGCTGTGGAAGAGCAACACGTCTCTCTCTTTACCCAATCTCATGATATTCTTTAAGAATTTCTTAGCCATTTGTCAAAGAAGGGGAATATAATTGAAGAATTTATGAATTTGGGAACATGTGACCCATGGCAAATCTAAAATCTCTGAAGTGGATACTGGAAAGCCCCGCTCTGATTATAATTCTGAGTTCTAGCATGGGACATTTTTTAAATCAATAAGCTAAAACTATTCCGCGTTTCACTTCAGATCCGTGTGGGCTGTGGAAGAGGCAACACGTCTCTCTCTTTACCCAATCTCATGATATTCTTTAAGAATTTCTTAGCCATTTGTCAAAGAAGGGGACTATAATTGAAGAATTTATGAATTTGGGAACATGTCACCCATGGCAAATCTAAAATCTTGGAAGTGGATACTGGAAAGCCCCGCTCTGATTATAATTCTGAGTTCTAGCATGGACATTTTTTAAATCAATAAGCTAAACTATTCCGCGTTTCACTTCAGATCCGTGTGGGCTGTGGAAGAGGCAACACGTCTCTCTCTTTACCCAATCTCATGATATTCTTTAAGAATTTCTTAGCCATTTGTCAAAGAAGGGGACTATAATTGAAGAATTTATGAATTTGGGAACATGTCACCCATAGCAAATCTAAAATCTTGGAAGTGGATACTGGAAAGCGCCGCTCTGATTATAATTCTGAGTTCTAGCATGGGATATTTTTTAAATCAATAAGCTAAACTATTCCGCGTTTCACTTCAGATCCGTGCGGGATGTGGAAGAGGCAACACGTCTCTCTCTTTACCCAATCTCATGATATTCTTTAAGAATTTCTTAGCCATTTGTCAAAGAAGGGGACTATAATTGTAAGAATTTATGAATTTGGGAACATGTCACCCATCGCAAATCTAAAGTCTTGGAAGTGGATACTGGAAAGCGCCGCTCTGATTATAATTCTGAGTTCTAGCATGGGACATTTTTTAAATCAATAAGCTAAACTATTCCGCGTTTCACTTCAGATCCGTGTGGGCTGTGGAAGAGGCAACACGTCTCTCTCTTTACCCAATCTCATGATATTCTTTAAGAATTTCTTAGCCATTTGTCAAAGAAGGGGACTATAATTGAAGAATGTATGAATTTGGGAACATGTCACCCATGGCAAATCTAAAATCTTGGAAGTGGATACTGGAAAGCCCCGCTCTGATTATAATTCTGAGTTCTAGCATGGGACATTTTTTAAATCAATAAGCTAAACTATTCCGCGTTTCACTTCAGATCCGTTTGGGCTGTGGAAGAGGCAACACGTCTCTCTCTTTACCCAATCTCATGATATTCTTTAAGAATTTCTTAGCCATTATTTTAAAGAAGCGGACTATAATTGAAGAATTTATGAATTTGGGAACATGTCACCCATGGCAAATCTAAAATCTTGGAAGTGGATACTGGAAAGCCCCGCTCTGATTATAATTCTGAGTTCTAGCATGGGGACATTTTTTAAATCAATAAGCTAAACTATTCCGCGTTTCACTTCGGATCCGTGTGGGCTGTGGAAGAGGCAACACGTCTCTCTCTTTACCCAATCTCATGATATTCTTTAAGAATTTCTTAGCCATTTGTCAAAGAAGGGGACTATAATTGAAGAATTTATGAATTTGGGAACATGTCACCCATGGCAAATCTAAAATCTTGGAAGTGGATACTGGAAAGCGCCGCTCTGATTATAATTCTGAGTTCTAGCATGGGACATTTTTAAATCAATAAGCTAAACTATTCCGCGTTTCACTTCAGATCCGTGTGGGCTGTGGAAGAGGCAACACGTCTCTCTCTTTACCCAATCTCATGATATTCTTTAAGAATTTCTTAGCCATTTGTCAAAGAAGGGGGACTATAATTGAAGAATTTATGAATTTGGGAACATGTCACCCATGGCAAATCTAAAATCTTGGAAGTGGATACTGGAAAGCGCCGCTCTGATTATAATTCTGAGTTCTAGCATGGGACATTTTTTAAATCAATAAGCTAAACTATTCCGCGTTTCACTTCAGATCCGTGTGGGCTGTGGAAGAGGCAACACGTCTCTCTCTTTACCCAATCTCATGATATTCTTTAAGAATTTCTTAGCCATTTGTCAAAGAAGGGGACTATAATTGAAGAATTTATGAATTTGGGAACATGTCACCCATGGCAAATCTAAAATCTTGGAAGTGGATACTGGAAAGCCCCGCTCTGATTATAATTCTGAGTTCTAGCATGGGACATTTTTTAAATCAATAAGCTAAACTATTCCGCGTTTCACTTCAGATCCGTGTGGGCTGTGGAAGAGGCAACACGTCTCTCTCTTTACCCAATCTCATGATATTCTTTAAGAATTTCTTAGCCATTTGTCAAAGAAGGGGACTATAATTGAAGAATTTATGAATTTGGGAACATGTCACCCATAGCAAATCTAAAATCTTGGAAGTGGATACTGGAAAGCGCCGCTCTGATTATAATTCTGAGTTCTAGCATGGGATATTTTTTAAATCAATAAGCTAAACTATTCCGCGTTTCACTTCAGATCCGTGCGGGATGTGGAAGAGGCAACACGTCTCTCTCTTTACCCAATCTCATGATATTCTTTAAGAATTTCTTAGCCATTTGTCAAAGAAGGGGACTATAATTGAAGAATTTATGAATTTGGGAACATGTCACCCATCGCAAATCTAAAGTCTTGGAAGTGGATACTGGAAAGCGCCGCTCTGATTATAATTCTGAGTTCTAGCATGGGACATTTTTTAAATCAATAAGCTAAACTATTCCGCGTTTCACTTCAGATCCGTGTGGGCTGTGGAAGAGGCAACACGTCTCTCTCTTTACCCAATCTCATGATATTCTTTAAGAATTTCTTAGCCATTTGTCAAAGAAGGGGACTATAATTGAAGAATTTATGAATTTGGGAACATGTCACCCATGGCAAATCGAAAATCTTGGAAGTGGATACTGGAAAGCCCCGCTCTGATTATAATCTGAGTTCTAGCATGGGACATTTTTTAAATCAATAAGCTAAACTATTCCGCGTTTCACTTCAGATCCGTGTGGGCTGTGGAAGAGGCAACACGTCTCTCTCTTTACCCAATCTCATGATATTCTTTAAGAATTTCTTAGCCATTTGTCAAAGAAGGGGACTATAATTGAAGAATGTATGAATTTGGGAACATGTCACCCATGGCAAATCTAAAATCTTGGAAGTGGATACTGGAAAGCCCCGCTCTGATTATAATTCTGAGTTCTAGCATGGGACATTTTTTAAATCAATAAGCTAAACTATTCCGCGTTTCACTTCAGATCCGTGTGGGCTGTGGAAGAGGCAACACGTCTCTCTCTTTACCCAATCTCATGATATTCTTTAAGAATTTCTTAGCCATTTGTCAAAGAAGGGGACTATAATTGAAGAATTTATGAATTTGGGAACATGTCACCCATAGCAAATCTAAAATCTTGGAAGTGGATACTGGAAAGCGCCGCTCTGATTATAATTCTGAGTTCTAGCATGGGATATTTTTTAAATCAATAAGCTAAACTATTCCGCGTTTCACTTCAGATCCGTGCGGGATGTGGAAGAGGCAACACGTCTCTCTCTTTACCCAATCTCATGATATTCTTTAAGAATTTCTTAGCCATTTGTCAAAGAAGGGGACTATAATTGAAGAATTTATGAATTTGGGAACATGTCACCCATCGCAAATCTAAAGTCTTGGAAGTGGATACTGGAAAGCGCCGCTCTGATTATAATTCTGAGTTCTAGCATGGGACATTTTTTAAATCAATAAGCTAAACTATTCCGCGTTTCACTTCAGATCCGTGTGGGCTGTGGAAGAGGCAACACGTCTCTCTCTTTACCCAATCTCATGATATTCTTTAAGAATTTCTTAGCCATTTGTCAAAGAAGGGGACTATAATTGAAGAATTTATGAATTTGGGAACATGTCACCCATGGCAAATCGAAAATCTTGGAAGTGGATACTGGAAAGCCCCGCTCTGATTATAATCTGAGTTCTAGCATGGGACATTTTTTAAATCAATAAGCTAAACTATTCCGCGTTTCACTTCAGATCCGTGTGGGCTGTGGAAGAGGCAACACGTCTCTCTCTTTACCCAATCTCATGATATTCTTTAAGAATTTCTTAGCCATTTGTCAAAGAAGGGGACTATAATTGAAGAATGTATGAATTTGGGAACATGTCACCCATGGCAAATCTAAAATCTTGGAAGTGGATACTGGAAAGCCCCGCTCTGATTATAATTCTGAGTTCTAGCATGGGACATTTTTTAAATCAATAAGCTAAACTATTCCGCGTTTCACTTCAGATCCGTTTGGGCTGTGGAAGAGGCAACACGTCTCTCTCTTTACCAATCTCATGATATTCTTTAAGAATTTCTTAGCCATTTTTTCAAAGAAGCGGACTATAATTGAAGAATTTATGAATTTGGGAACATGTCACCCATGGCAAATCTAAAATCTTGGAAGTGGATACTGGAAAGCCCCGCTCTGATTATAATTCTGAGTTCTAGCATGGGACATTTTTTAAATCAATAAGCTAAACTATTCCGCGTTTCACTTCGGATCCGTGTGGGCTGTGGAAGAGGCAACACGTCTCTCTCTTTACCCAATCTCATGATATTCTTTAAGAATTTCTTAGCCATTTGTCAAAGAAGGGGACTATAATTGAAGAATTTATGAATTTGGGAACATGTCACCCATGGCAAATCTAAAATCTTGGAAGTGGATACTGGAAAGCGCCGCTCTGATTATAATTCTGAGTTCTAGCATGGGACATTTTTTAAATGAATAAGCTAAACTATTCCGCGTTTCACTTCAGATCCGTGTGGGCTGTGGAAGAGGCAACACGTCTCTCTCTTTACCCAATCTCATGATATTCTTTAAGAATTTCTTAGCCATTTGTCAAAGAAGGGGACTATAATTGAAGAATTTATGAATTTGGGAACATGTCACCCATGGCAAATCTAAAATCTCTGAAGTGGATACTGGAAAGCCCCGCTCTGATTATAATTCTGAGTTCTAGCATGGGACATTTTTTAAATCAATAAGCTAAACTATTCCGCGTTTCACTTCAGATCCGTGTGGGCTGTGGAAGAGGCAACACGTCTCTCTCTTTACCCAATCTCATGATATTCTTTAAGAATTTCTTAGCCATTTGTCAAAGAAGGGGACTATAATTGAAGAATTTATGAATTTGGGAACATGTCACCCATGGCAAATCTAAAATCTTGGAAGTGGATACTGGAAAGCCCCGCTCTGATTATAATTCTGAGTTCTAGCATGGGACATTTTTTAAATCAATAAGCTAAACTATTCCGCGTTTCACTTCGGATCCGTGTGGGCTGTGGAAGAGGCAACACGTCTCTCTCTTTACCCAATCTCATGATATTCTTTAAGAATTTCTTAGCCATTTGTCAAAGAAGGGGACTATAATTGAAGAATTTATGAATTTGGGAACATGTCACCCATGGCAAATCTAAAATCTTGGAAGTGGATACTGGAAAGCGCCGCTCTGATTATAATTCTGAGTTCTAGCATGGGACATTTTTTAAATCAATAAGCTAAACTATTCCGCGTTTCACTTCAGATCCGTGTGGGCTGTGGAAGAGGCAACACGTCTCTCTCTTTACCCAATCTCATGATATTCTTTAAGAATTTCTTAGCCATTTGTCAAAGAAGGGGACTATAATTGAAGAATGTATGAATTTGGGAACATGTCACCCATGGCAAATCTAAAATCTCTGAAGTGGATACTGGAAAGCCCCGCTCTGATTATAATTCTGAGTTCTAGCATGGGACATTTTTTAAATCAATAAGCTAAACTATTCCGCGTTTCACTTCAGATCTGTGTGGGCTGTGGAAGAGGCAACACGTCTCTCTCTTTACCCAATCTCATGATATTCTTTAAGAATTTCTTAGCCATTTGTCAAAGAAGGGGACTATAATTGAAGAATTTATGAATTTGGGAACATGTCACCCATGGCAAATCTAAAATCTTGGAAGTGGATACTGGAAAGCGCCGCTCTGATTATAATTCTGAGTTCTAGCATGGGACATTTTTTAAATCAATAAGCTAAACTATTCCGCGTTTCACTTCAGATCCGTTTGGGCTGTGGAAGAGGCAACACGTCTCTCTCATTACCCAATCTCATGATATTCTTTAAGAATTTCTTAGCCATTTGTCAAAGAAGGGGAATATAATTGAAGAATTTATGAATTTGGGAACATGTGACCCATGGCAAATCTAAAATCTCTGAAGTGGATACTGGAAAGCCCCGCTCTGATTATAATTCTGAGTTCTAGCATGGGACATTTTTTAAATCAATAAGCTTAACTATTCCGCGTTTCACTTCAGATCCGTGTGGGCTGTGGAAGAGGCAACACGTCTCTCTCTTTACCCAATCTCATGATATTCTTTAAGAATTTCTTAGCCATTTGTCAAAGAAGGGGACTATAATTGAAGAATTTATGAATTTGGGAACATGTCACCCATGGCAAATCTAAAATCTTGGAAGTTGATACTGGAAAGCGCCGCTCTGATTATAATTCTGAGTTCTAGCATGGGACATTTTTTAAATCAATAAGCTAAACTATTCCGCGTTTCACTTCAGATCCGTGTGGGCTGTGGAAGAGGCAACACGTCTCTCTCTTTACCCAATCTCATGATATTCTTTAAGAATTTCTTAGCCATTTGTCAAAGAAGGGGACTATAATTGAAGAATTTATGAATTTGGGAACATGTCACCCATCGCAAATCTAAAATCTTGGAAGTGGATACTGGAAAGCGCCGCTCTGATTATAATTCTGAGTTCTAGCATGGGACATTTTTTAAATCAATAAGCTAAACTATTCCGCGTTTCACTTCAGATCCGTGTGGGCTGTGGAAGAGGCAACACGTCTCTCTCTTTACCCAATCTCATGATATTCTTTAAGAATTTCTTAGCCATTTGTCAAAGAAGGGGACTATAATTAAAGAATTTATGAATTTGGGAACATGTAACCCATGGCAAATCTAAAATCTTGGAAGTGGATACTGGAAAGCCCCGCTCTGATTATAATTCTGAGTTCTAGCATGGGACATTTTTTAAATCAATAAGCTAAACTATTCCGCGTTTCACTTCAGATCCGTGTGGGCTGTGGAAGAGGCAACACGTCTCTCTCTTTACCCAATCTCATGATATTCTTTAAGAATTTCTTAGCCATTTGTCAAAGAAGGGGACTATAATTGAAGAATTTATGAATTTGGGAACATGTCACCCATGGCAAATCTAAAATCTTGGAAGTGGATACTGGAAAGCCCCGCTCTGATTATAATCTGAGTTCTAACATGGGACATTTTTTAAATCAATAAGCTAAACTATTCCGCGTTTCACTTCAGATCCGTGTGGGCTGTGGAAGAGGCAACACGTCTCTCTCTTAACCCAATCTCATGATATTCTTTAAGAATTTCTTAGCCATTTGTCAAAGAAGGGGACTATAATTGAAGAATTTATGAATTTGGGAACATGTCACCCATCGCAAATCTAAAGTCTTGGAAGTGGATACTGGAAAGCGCCGCTCTGATTATAATTCTGAGTTCTAGCATGGGACATTTTTTAAATCAATAAGCTAAACTATTCCGCGTTTCACTTCAGATCCGTGTGGGCTGTGGAAGAGGCAACACGTCTCTCTCTTTACCCAATCTCATGATATTCTTTAAGAATTTCTTAGCCATTTGTCAAAGAAGGGGACTATAATTGAAGAATTTATGAATTTGGGAACATGTCACCCATGGCAAATCGAAAATCTTGGAAGTGGATACTGGAAAGCCCCGCTCTGATTAAAATCTGAGTTCTAGCATGGGACATTTTTTAAATCAATAAGCTAAACTATTCCGCGTTTCACTTCAGATCCGTGTGGGCTGTGGAAGAGGCAACACGTCTCTCTCTTTACCCAATCTCATGATATTCTTTAAGAATTTCTTAGCCATTTGTCAAAGAAGGGGACTATAATTGAAGAATGTATGAATTTGGGAACATGTCACCCATGGCAAATCTAAAATCTTGGAAGTGGATACTGGAAAGCCCCGCTCTGATTATAATTCTGAGTTCTAGCATGGGACATTTTTTAAATCAATAAGCTAAACTATTCCGCGTTTCACTTCAGATCCGTTTGGGCTGTGGAAGAGGCAACACGTCTCTCTCTTTACCCAATCTCATGATATTCTTTAAGAATTTCTTAGCCATTTTTTCAAAGAAGCGGACTATAATTGAAGAATTTATGAATTTGGGAACATGTCACCCATGGCAAATCTAAAATCTTGGAAGTGGATACTGGAAAGCCCCGCTCTGATTATAATTCTGAGTTCTAGCATGGGACATTTTTTAAATCAATAAGCTAAACTATTCCGCGTTTCACTTCGGATCCGTGTGGGCTGTGGAAGAGGCAACACGTCTCTCTCTTCACCCAATCTCATGATATTCTTTAAGAATTTCTTAGCCATTTGTCAAAGAAGGGGACTATAATTGAAGAATTTATGAATTTGGGAACATGTCACCCATGGCAAATCTAAAATCTTGGAAGTGGATACTGGAAAGCGCCGCTCTGATTATAATTCTGAGTTCTAGCATGGGACATTTTTTAAATGAATAAGCTAAACTATTCCGCGTTTCACTTCAGATCCGTGTGGGCTGTGGAAGAGGCAACACGTCTCTCTCTTTACCCAATCTCATGATATTCTTTAAGAATTTCTTAGCCATTTGTCAAAGAAGGGGACTATAATTGAAGAATTTATGAATTTGGGAACATGTCACCCATGGCAAATCTAAAATCTCTGAAGTGGATACTGGAAAGCCCCGCTCTGATTATAATTCTGAGTTCTAGCATGGGACATTTTTAAATCAATAAGCTAAACTATTCCGCGTTTCACTTCAGATCCGTGTGGGCTGTGGAAGAGGCAACACGTCTCTCTCTTTACCCAATCTCATGATATTCTTTAAGAATTTCTTAGCCATTTGTCAAAGAAGGGGACTATAATTGAAGAATTTATGAATTTGGAAACATGTCACCCATGGTAAATCTAAAATCTTGGAAGTGGATACTGGAAAGCCCCGCTCTGATTATAATTCTGAGTTCTAGCATGGGACATTTTTTAAATCAATAAGCTAAACTATTCCGCGTTTCACTTCGGATCCGTGTGGGCTGTGGAAGAGGCAACACGTCTCTCTCTTTACCCAATCTCATGATATTCTTTAAGAATTTCTTAGCCATTTGTCAAAGAAGGGGACTATAATTGAAGAATTTATGAATTTGGGAACATGTCACCCATGGCAAATCTAAAATCTTGGAAGTGGATACTGGAAAGCGCCGCTCTGATTATAATTCTGAGTTCTAGCATGGGACATTTTTTAAATCAATAAGCTAAACTATTCCGCGTTTCACTTCAGATCCGTGTGGGCTGTGGAAGAGGCAACACGTCTCTCTCTTTACCCAATCTCATGATATTCTTTAAGAATTTCTTAGCCATTTGTCAAAGAAGGGGACTATAATTGAAGAATGTATGAATTTGGGAACATGTCACCCATGGCAAATCTAAAATCTCTGAAGTGGATACTGGAAAGCCCCGCTCTGATTATAATTCTGAGTTCTAGCATGGGACATTTTTTAAATCAATAAGCTAAACTATTCCGCGTTTCACTTCAGATCTGTGTGGGCTGTGGAAGAGGCAACACGTCTCTCTCTTTACCCAATCTCATGATATTCTTTAAGAATTTCTTAGCCATTTGTCAAAGAAGGGGACTATAATTGAAGAATTTATGAATTTGGGAACATGTCACCCATGGCAAATCTAAAATCTTGGAAGTGGATACTGGAAAGCGCCGCTCTGATTATAATTCTGAGTTCTAGGATGGGACATTTTTTAAATCAATAAGCTAAACTATTCCGCGTTTCACTTCAGATCCGTTTGGGCTGTGGAAGAGGCAACACGTCTCTCTCTTTACCCAATCTCATGATATTCTTTAAGAATTTCTTAGCCATTTGTCAAAGAAGGGGAATATAATTGAAGAATTTATGAATTTGGGAACATGTGACCCATGGCAAATCTAAAATCTCTGAAGTGGATACTGGAAAGCCCCGCTCTGATTATAATTCTGAGTTCTAGCATGGGACATTTTTTAAATCAATAAGCTTAACTATTCCGCGTTTCACTTCAGATCCGTGTGGGCTGTGGAAGAGGCAACACGTCTCTCTCTTTACCCAATCTCATGATATTCTTTAAGAATTTCTTAGCCATTTGTCAAAGAAGGGGACTATAATTGAAGAATTTATGAATTTGGGAACATGTCACCCATGGCAAATCTAAAATCTTGGAAGTTGATACTGGAAAGCGCCGCTCTGATTATAATTCTGAGTTCTAGCATGGGACATTTTTTAAATCAATAAGCTAAACTATTCCGCGTTTCACTTCAGATCCGTGTGGGCTGTGGAAGAGGCAACACGTCTCTCTCTTTACCCAATCTCATGATATTCTTTAAGAATTTCTTAGCCATTTGTCAAAGAAGGGGACTATAATTGAAGAATTTATGAATTTGGGAACATGTCACCCATCGCAAATCTAAAATCTTGGAAGTGGATACTGGAAAGCGCCGCTCTGATTATAATTCTGAGTTCTAGCATGGGACATTTTTTAAATCAATAAGCTAAACTATTCCGCGTTTCACTTCAGATCCGTGTGGGCTGTGGAAGAGGCAACACGTCTCTCTCTTTACCCAATCTCATGATATTCTTTAAGAATTTCTTAGCCATTTGTCAAAGAAGGGGACTATAATTAAAGAATTTATGAATTTGGGAACATGTCACCCATGGCAAATCTAAAATCTTGGAAGTGGATACTGGAAAGCCCCGCTCTGATTATAATTCTGAGTTCTAGCATGGGACATTTTTTAAATCAATAAGCTAAACTATTCCGCGTTTCACTTCAGATCCGTGTGGGCTGTGGAAGAGGCAACACGTCTCTCTCTTTACCCAATCTCATGATATTCTTTAAGAATTTCTTAGCCATTTGTCAAAGAAGGGGACTATAATTGAAGAATTTATGAATTTGGGAACATGTCACCCATGGCAAATCTAAAATCTTGGAAGTGGATACTGGAAAGCCCCGCTCTGATTATAATCTGAGTTCTAGCATGGGACATTTTTTAAATCAATAAGCTAAACTATTCCGCGTTTCACTTCAGATCCGTGTGGGCTGTGGAAGAGGCAACACGTCTCTCTCTTTACCCAATCTCATGATATTCTTTAAGAATTTCTTAGCCATTTGCAAAGAAGGGGACTATAATTAAAGAATTTATGAATTTGGGAACATGTCACCCATGGCAAATCTAAAATCTTGGAAGTGGATACTGGAAAGCCCCGCTCTGATTATAATTCTGAGTTCTAGCATGGGACATTTTTTAAATCAATAAGCTAAACTATTCCGCGTTTCACTTCAGATCCGTGTGGGCTGTGGAAGAGGCAACACGTCTCTCTCTTTACCCAATCTCATGATATTCTTTAAGAATTTCTTAGCCATTTGTCAAAGAAGGGGACTATAATTGAAGAATTTATGAATTTGGGAACATGTCACCCATGGCAAATCTAAAATCTTGGAAGTGGATACTGGAAAGCCCCGCTCTGATTATAATCTGAGTTCTAGCATGGGACATTTTTTAAATCAATAAGCTAAACTATTCCGCGTTTCACTTCAGATCCGTGTGGGCTGTGGAAGAGGCAACACGTCTCTCTCTTTACCCAATCTCATGATATACTTTAAGAATTTCTTAGCCATTTGTCAAAGAAGGGGACTATAATTGAAGAATTTATGAATTTGGGAACATGTCACCCATGGCAAATCTAAAATCTCTGAAGTGGATACTGGAAAGCCCCGCTCTGATTATAATTCTGAGTTCTAGCATGGGACATTTTTTAAATCAATAAGCTAAACTATTCCGCGTTTCACTTCAGATCTGTGTGGGCTGTGGAAGAGGCAACACGTCTCTCTCTTTACCCAATCTCATGATATTCTTTAAGAATTTCTTAGCCATTTGTCAAAGAAGGGGAATATAATTGAAGAATTTATGAATTTGGGAACATGTGACCCATGGCAAATCTAAAATCTCTGAAGTGGATACTGGAAAGCCCCGCTCTGATTATAATTCTGAGTTCTAGCATGGGACATTTTTTAAATCAATAAGCTAAACTATTCCGCGTTTCACTTCAGATCCGTGTGGGCTGTGGAAGAGGCAACACGTCTCTCTCTTTACCCAATCTCATGATATTCTTTAAGAATTTCTTAGCCATTTGTCAAAGAAGGGGACTATAATTGAAGAATTTATGAATTTGGGAACATGTCACCCATGGCAAATCTAAAATCTTGGAAGTTGATACTGGAAAGCGCCGCTCTGATTATAATTCTGAGTTCTAGCATGGGACATTTTTTAAATCAATAAGCTAAACTATTCCGCGTTTCACTTCAGATCCGTGTGGGCTGTGGAAGAGGCAACACGTCTCTCTCTTTACCCAATCTCATGATATTCTTTAAGAATTTCTTAGCCATTTGTCAAAGAAGGGGACTATAATTGAAGAATTTATGAATTTGGGAACATGTCACCCATCGCAAATCTAAAATCTTGGAAGTGGATACTGGAAAGCGCCGCTCTGATTATAATTCTGAGTTCTAGCATGGGACATTTTTTAAATCAATAAGCTAAACTATTCCGCGTTTCACTTCAGATCCGTGTGGGCTGTGGAAGAGGCAACACGTCTCTCTCTTTACCCAATCTCATGATATTCTTTAAGAATTTCTTAGCCATTTGTCAAAGAAGGGGACTATAATTAAAGAATTTATGAATTTGGGAACATGTCACCCATGGCAAATCTCAAATCTTGGAAGTGGATACTGGAAAGCCCCGCTCTGATTATAATTCTGAGTTCTAGCATGGGACATTTTTTAAATCAATAAGCTAAACTATTCCGCGTTTCACTTCAGATCCGTGTGGGCTGTGGAAGAGGCAACACGTCTCTCTCTTTACCCAATCTCATGATATTCTTTAAGAATTTCTTAGCCATTTGTCAAAGAAGGGGACTATAATTGAAGAATTTATGAATTTGGGAACATGTCACCCATGGCAAATCTAAAATCTTGGAAGTGGATACTGGAAAGCCCCGCTCTGATTATAATCTGAGTTCTATCATGGGACATTTTTTAAATCAATAAGCTAAACTATTCCGCGTTTCACTTCAGATCCGTGTGGGCTGTGGAAGAGGCAACACGTCTCTCTCTTTACCCAATCTCATGATATTCTTTAAGAATTTCTTAGCCATTTGTCAAAGAACGGGACTATAATTGAAGAATGTATGAATTTGGGAACATGTCACCCATGGCAAATCTAAAATCTTGGAAGTGGATACTGGAAAGCCCCGCTCTGATTATAATTCTGAGTTCTAGCATGGGACATTTTTTAAATCAATAAGCTAAACTATTCCGCGTTTCACTTCAGATCCGTGTGGGCTGTGGAAGAGGCAACACGTCTCTCTCTTTACCCAATCTCATGATATTCTTTAAGAATTTCTTAGCCATTTGTCAAAGAAGGGGACAATAATTGAAGAATTTATGAATTTGGGAACATGTCACCCATGGCAAATCTAAAATCTTGGAAGTGGATACTGGAAAGCCCCGCTCTGATTATAATTCTGAGTTCTAGCATGGGACATTTTTTAAATCAATAAGCTAAACTATTCCGCGTTTCACTTCGGATCCGTGTGGGCTGTGGAAGAGGCAACACGTCTCTCTCTTTACCCAATCTCATGATATTCTTTAAGAATTTCTTAGCCATTTGTCAAAGAAGGGGACTATAATTGAAGAATTTATGAATTTGGGAACATGTCACCCATGGCAAATCTAAAATCTTGGAAGTGGATACTGGAAAGCCCCGCTCTGATTATAATCTGAGTTCTAGCATGGGACATTTTTTAAATCAATAAGCTAAACTATTCCGCGTTTCACTTCAGATCCGTGTGGGCTGTGGAAGAGGCAACACGTCTCTCTCTTTACCCAATCTCATGATATTCTTTAAGAATTTCTTAGCCATTTGTCAAAGAAGGGGACTATAATTGAAGAATTTATGAATTTGGGAACATGTCACCCATGGCAAATCTAAAATCTTGGAAGTGGATACTGGAAAGCGCCGCTCTGATTATAATTCTGAGTTCTAGCATGGGACATTTTTTAAATCAATAAGCTAAACTATTCCGCGTTTCACTTCAGATCCGTGTGGGCTGTGAAAGAGGCAACACGTCTCTCTCTTTACCCAATCTCATGATATTCTTTAAGAATTTCTTAGCCATTTTTTCAAAGAAGCGGACTATAATTGAAGAATTTATGATTTTGGGAACATGTCACCCATGGCAAATCTAAAATCTCTGAAGTGGATACTGGAAAGCCCCGCTCTGATTATAATTCTGAGTTCTAGCATGGGACATTTTTTAAATCAATAAGCTAAACTATTCCGCGTTTCACTTCAGATCCGTGTGGGCTGTGGAAGAGGCAACACATCTCTCTCTTTACCCAATCTCATGATATTCTTTAAGAATTTCTTAGCCATTTGTCAAAGAAGGGGACTATAATTGAAGAATTTATGAATTTGGGAACATGTCACCCATGGCAAATCTAAAATCTTGGAAGTGGATACTGGAAAGCCCCGCTCTGATTATAATTCTGAGTTCTAGCATGGGACATTTTTTAAATCAATAAGCTAAACTATTCCGCGTTTCACTTCAGATCTGTGTGGGCTGTGGAAGAGGCAACACGTCTCTCTCTTTACCCAATCTCATGATATTCTTTAAGAATTTCTTAGCCATTTGTCAAAGAAGGGGACTATAATTGAAGAATTTATGAATTTGGGAACATGTCACCCATGGCAAATCTAAAATCTTGGAAGTGGATACTGGAAAGCGCCGCTCTGATTATAATTCTGAGTTCTAGCATGGGACATTTTTTAAATCAATAAGCTAAACTATTCCGCATTTCACTTCAGATCCGTGTGGGCTGTGGAAGAGGCAACACGTCTCTCTATTTACCCAATCTCATGATATTCTTTAAGAATTTCTTAGCCATTTGTCAAAGAAGGGGAATATAATTGAAGAATTTATGAATTTGGGAACATGTGACCCATGGCAAATCTAAAATCTCTGAAGTGGATACTGGAAAGCCCCGCTCTGATTATAATTCTGAGTTCTAGCATGGGACATTTTTTAAATCAATAAGCTAAACTATTCCGCGTTTCACTTCAGATCCGTGTGGGCTGTGGAAGAGGCAACACGTCTCTCTCTTTACCCAATCTCATGATATTCTTTAAGAATTTCTTAGCCATTTGTCAAAGAAGGGGACTATAATTGAAGAATTTATGAATTTGGGAACATGTCACCCATGGCAAATCTAAAATCTTGGAAGTTGATACTGGAAAGCGCCGCTCTGATTATAATTCTGAGTTCTAGCATGGGACATTTTTTAAATCAATAAGCTAAACTATTCCGCGTTTCACTTCAGATCCGTGTGGGCTGTGGAAGAGGCAACACGTCTCTCTCTTTACCCAATCTCATGATATTCTTTAAGAATTTCTTAGCCATTTGTCAAAGAAGGGGACTATAATTGAAGAATTTATGAATTTGGGAACATGTCACCCATCGCAAATCTAAAATCTTGGAAGTGGATACTGGAAAGCGCCGCTCTGATTATAATTCTGAGTTCTAGCATGGGACATTTTTTAAATCAATAAGCTAAACTATTCCGCGTTTCACTTCAGATCCGTGTGGGCTGTGGAAGAGGCAACACGTCTCTCTCTTTACCCAATCTCATGATATTCTTTAAGAATTTCTTAGCCATTTGTCAAAGAAGGGGACTATAATTAAAGAATTTATGAATTTGGGAACATGTCACCCATGGCAAATCTAAAATCTTGGAAGTGGATACTGGAAAGCCCCGCTCTGATTATAATTCTGAGTTCTAGCATGGGACATTTTTTAAATCAATAAGCTAAACTATTCCGCGTTTCACTTCAGATCCGTGTGGGCTGTGGAAGAGGCAACACGTCTCTCTCTTTACCCAATCTCATGATATTCTTTAAGAATTTCTTAGCCATTTGTCAAAGAAGGGGACTATAATTGAAGAATTTATGAATTTGGGAACATGTCACCCATGGCAAATCTAAAATCTTGGAAGTGGATACTGGAAAGCCCCGCTCTGATTATAATCTGAGTTCTAGCATGGGACATTTTTTAAATCAATAAGCTAAACTATTCCGCGTTTCACTTCAGATCCGTGTGGGCTGTGGAAGAGACAACACGTCTCTCTCTTTACCCAATCTCATGATATTCTTTAAGAATTTCTTAGCCATTTGTCAAAGAAGGGGACTATAATTGAAGAATGTATGAATTTGGGAACATGTCACCCATGGCAAATCTAAAATCTTGGAAGTGGATACTGGAAAGCCCCGCTCTGATTATTATTCTGAGTTCTAGCATGGGACATTTTTTAAATCAATAAGCTAAACTATTCCGCGTTTCACTTCAGATCCGTGTGGGCTGTGGAAGAGGCAACACGTCTCTCTCTTTACCCAATCTCATGATATTCTTTAAGAATTTCTTAGCCATTTGTCAAAGAAGGGGACTATAATTGAAGAATTTATGAATTTGGGAACATGTCACCCATGGCAAATCTAAAATCTTGGAAGTGGATACTGGAAAGCCCCGCTCTGATTATAATCTGAGTTCTAGCATGGGACATTTTTTAAATCAATAAGCTAAACTATTCCGCGTTTCACTTCAGATCCGTGTGGGCTGTGGAAGAGACAACACGTCTCTCTCTTTACCCAATCTCATGATATTCTTTAAGAATTTCTTAGCCATTTGTCAAAGAAGGGGACTATAATTGAAGAATGTATGAATTTGGGAACATGTCACCCATGGCAAATCTAAAATCTTGGAAGTGGATACTGGAAAGCCCCGCTCTGATTATTATTCTGAGTTCTAGCATGGGACATTTTTTAAATCAATAAGCTAAACTATTCCGCGTTTCACTTCAGATCCGTGTGGGCTGTGGAAGAGGCAACACGTCTCTCTCTTTACCCAATCTCATGATATTCTTTAAGAATTTCTTAGCCATTTGTCAAAGAAGGGGACTATAATTGAAGAATTTATGAATTTGGGAACATGTCACCCATGGCAAATCTAAAATCTTGGAAGTGGATACTGGAAAGCCCCGCTCTGATTATAATCTGAGTTCTAGCATGGGACATTTTTTAAATCAATAAGCTAAACTATTCCGCGTTTCACTTCAGATCCGTGTGGGCTGTGGAAGAGACAACACGTCTCTCTCTTTACCCAATCTCATGATATTCTTTAAGAATTTCTTAGCCATTTGTCAAAGAAGGGGACTATAATTGAAGAATGTATGAATTTGGGAACATGTCACCCATGGCAAATCTAAAATCTTGGAAGTGGATACTGGAAAGCCCCGCTCTGATTATAATCTGAGTTCTAGCATGGGACATTTTTTAAATCAATAAGCTAAACTATTCCGCGTTTCACTTCAGATCCCTGTGGGCTATGGAAGAGACAACACGTCTCTCTCTTTACCCAATCTCATGATATTCTTTAAGAATTTCTTAGCCATTTGTCAAAGAAGGGGACTATAATTGAAGAATGTATGAATTTGGGAACATGTCACCCATGGCAAATCTAAAATCTTGGAAGTGGATACTGGAAAGCCCCGCTCTGATTATTATTCTGAGTTCTAGCATGGGACATTTTTTAAATCAATAAGCTAAACTATTCCGCGTTTCACTTCAGATCCGTGTGGGCTGTGGAAGAGGCAACACGTCTCTCTCTTTACCCAATCTCATGATATTCTTTAAGAATTTCTTAGCCATTTGTCAAAGAAGGGGACTATAATTGAAGAATTTATGAATTTGGGAACATGTCACCCATGGCAAATCTAAAATCTTGGAAGTGGATACTGGAAAGCCCCGCTCTGATTATAATTCTGAGTTCTAGCATGGGACATTTTTTAAATCAATAAGCTAAACTATTCCGCGTTTCACTTCAGATCCGTGTGGGCTGTGGAAGAGGCAACACGTCTCTCTCTTTACCCAATCTCATGATATTCTTTAAGAATTTCTTAGCCATTTGTCAAAGAAGGGGAATATAATTGAAGAATTTATGAATTTGGGAACATGTGACCCATGGCAAATCTAAAATCTCTGAAGTGGATACTGGAAAGCCCCGCTCTGATTATAATTCTGAGTTCTAGCATGGGACATTTTTTAAATCAATAAGCTAAACTATTCCGCGTTTCACTTCAGATCCGTGTGGGCTGTGGAAGAGGCAACACGTCTCTCTCTTTACCCAATCTCATGATATTCTTTAAGAATTTCTTAGCCATTTGTCAAAGAAGGGGACTATAATTAAAGAATTTATGAATTTGGGAACATGTCACCCATGGCAAATCTAAAATCTTGGAAGTGGATACTGGAAAGCCCCGCTCTGATTATAATCTGAGTTCTAGCATGGGACATTTTTTAAATCAATAAGCTAAACTATTCCGCGTTTCACTTCAGATCCGTGTGGGCTGTGGAAGAGGCAACACGTCTCTCTCTTTACCCAATCTCATGATATACTTTAAGAATTTCTTAGCCATTTGTCAAAGAAGGGGACTATAATTGAAGAATTTATGAATTTGGGAACATGTCACCCATGGCAAATCTAAAATCTCTGAAGTGGATACTGGAAAGCCCCGCTCTGATTATAATTCTGAGTTCTAGCATGGGACATTTTTTAAATCAATAAGCTAAACTATTCCGCGTTTCACTTCAGATCTGTGTGGGCTGTGGAAGAGGCAACACGTCTCTCTCTTTACCCAATCTCATGATATTCTTTAAGAATTTCTTAGCCATTTGTCAAAGAAGGGGACTATAATTGAAGAATTTATGAATTTGGGAACATGTCACCCATGGCAAATCTAAAATCTTGGAAGTGGATACTGGAAAGCGCCGCTCTGATTATAATTCTGAGTTCTAGCATGGGACATTTTTTAAATCAATAAGCTAAACTATTCCGCGTTTCACTTCAGATCCGTGTGGGCTGTGGAAGAGGCAACACGTCTCTCTCTTTACCCAATCTCATGATATTCTTTAAGAATTTCTTAGCCATTTGTCAAAGAAGGGGAATATAATTGAAGAATTTATGAATTTGGGAACATGTGACCCATGGCAAATCTAAAATCTCTGAAGTGGATACTGGAAAGCCCCGCTCTGATTATAATTCTGAGTTCTAGCATGGGACATTTTTTAAATCAATAAGCTAAACTATTC
Source organism: Stegodyphus dumicola (assembly GCF_044657685.1). NCBI lineage: Eukaryota > Metazoa > Arthropoda > Arachnida > Araneae > Eresidae > Stegodyphus > Stegodyphus dumicola. The sequence continues at coordinate 123,457,589 of NC_140775.1, read as the reverse complement.
CGCGTTTCACTTCAGATCCGTGTGGGCTGTGGAAGAGGCAACACGTCTCTCTCTTTACCCAATCTCATGATATTCTTTAAGAATTTCTTAGCCATTTGTCAAAGAAGGGGACTATAATTGAAGAATTTATGAATTTGGGAACATGTCACCCATGGCAAATCTAAAATCTTGGAAGTTGATACTGGAAAGCGCCGCTCTGATTATAATTCTGAGTTCTAGCATGGGACATTTTTTAAATCAATAAGCTAAACTATTCCGCGTTTCACTTCAGATCCGTGTGGGCTGTGGAAGAGGCAACACGTCTCTCTCTTTACCCAATCTCATGATATTCTTTAAGAATTTCTTAGCCATTTGTCAAAGAAGGGGACTATAATTGAAGAATTTATGAATTTGGGAACATGTCACCCATCGCAAATCTAAAATCTTGGAAGTGGATACTGGAAAGCGCCGCTCTGATTATAATTCTGAGTTCTAGCATGGGACATTTTTTAAATCAATAAGCTAAACTATTCCGCGTTTCACTTCAGATCCGTGTGGGCTGTGGAAGAGGCAACACGTCTCTCTCTTTACCCAATCTCATGATATTCTTTAAGAATTTCTTAGCCATTTGTCAAAGAAGGGGACTATAATTAAAGAATTTATGAATTTGGGAACATGTCACCCATGGCAAATCTAAAATCTTGGAAGTGGATACTGGAAAGCCCCGCTCTGATTATAATTCTGAGTTCTAGCATGGGACATTTTTTAAATCAATAAGCTAAACTATTCCGCGTTTCACTTCAGATCCGTGTGGGCTGTGGAAGAGGCAACACGTCTCTCTCTTTACCCAATCTCATGATATTCTTTAAGAATTTCTTAGCCATTTGTCAAAGAAGGGGACTATAATTGAAGAATTTATGAATTTGGGAACATGTCACCCATGGCAAATCTAAAATCTTGGAAGTGGATACTGGAAAGCCCCGCTCTGATTATAATCTGAGTTCTATCATGGGACATTTTTTAAATCAATAAGCTAAACTATTCCGCGTTTCACTTCAGATCCGTGTGGGCTGTGGAAGAGGCAACACGTCTCTCTCTTTACCCAATCTCATGATATTCTTTAAGAATTTCTTAGCCATTTGTCAAAGAACGGGACTATAATTGAAGAATGTATGAATTTGGGAACATGTCACCCATGGCAAATCTAAAATCTTGGAAGTGGATACTGGAAAGCCCCGCTCTGATTATAATTCTGAGTTCTAGCATGGGACATTTTTTAAATCAATAAGCTAAACTATTCCGCGTTTCACTTCAGATCCGTGTGGGCTGTGGAAGAGGCAACACGTCTCTCTCTTTACCCAATCACATGATATTCTTTAAGAATTTCTTAGCCATTTGTCAAAGAAGGGGACAATAATTGAAGAATTTATGAATTTGGGAACATGTCACCCATGGCAAATCTAAAATCTTGGAAGTGGATACTGGAAAGCCCCGCTCTGATTATAATTCTGAGTTCTAGCATGGGACATTTTTTAAATCAATAAGCTAAACTATTCCGCGTTTCACTTCAGATCCGTGTGGGCTGTGGAAGAGGCAACACGTCTCTCTCTTTACCCAATCTCATGATATTCTTTAAGAATTTCTTAGCCATTTGTCAAAGAAGGGGACTATAATTGAAGAATTTATGAATTTGGGAACATGTCACCCATGGCAAATCTAAAATCTTGGAAGTGGATACTGGAAAGCCCCGCTCTGATTATAATCTGAGTTCTAGCATGGGACATTTTTTAAATCAATAAGCTAAACTATTCCGCGTTTCACTTCAGATCCGTGTGGGCTGTGGAAGAGGCAACACGTCTCTCTCTTTACCCAATCTCATGATATTCTTTAAGAATTTCTTAGCCATTTGTCAAAGAAGGGGACTATAATTGAAGAATTTATGAATTTGGGAACATGTCACCCATGGCAAATCTAAAATCTTGGAAGTGGATACTGGAAAGCGCCGCTCTGATTATAATTCTGAGTTCTAGCATGGGACATTTTTTAAATCAATAAGCTAAACTATTCCGCGTTTCACTTCAGATCCGTGTGGGCTGTGAAAGAGGCAACACGTCTCTCTCTTTACCCAATCTCATGATATTCTTTAAGAATTTCTTAGCCATTTTTTCAAAGAAGCGGACTATAATTGAAGAATTTATGAATTTGGGAACATGTCACCCATGGCAAATCTAAAATCTCTGAAGTGGATACTGGAAAGCCCCGCTCTGATTATAATTCTGAGTTCTAGCATGGGACATTTTTTAAATCAATAAGCTAAACTATTCCGCGTTTCACTTCAGATCCGTGTGGGCTGTGGAAGAGGCAACACGTCTCTCTCTTTACCCAATCTCATGATATTCTTTAAGAATTTCTTAGCCATTTGTCAAAGAAGGGGACTATAATTGAAGAATTTATGAATTTGGGAACATGTCACCCATGGCAAATCTAAAATCTTGGAAGTGGATACTGGAAAGCCCCGCTCTGATTATAATTCTGAGTTCTAGCATGGGACATTTTTTAAATCAATAAGCTAAACTATTCCGCGTTTCACTTCAGATCTGTGTGGGCTGTGGAAGAGGCAACACGTCTCTCTCTTTACCCAATCTCATGATATTCTTTAAGAATTTCTTAGCCATTTGTCAAAGAAGGGGACTATAATTGAAGAATTTATGAATTTGGGAACATGTCACCCATGGCAAATCTAAAATCTTGGAAGTGGATACTGGAAAGCGCCGCTCTGATTATAATTCTGAGTTCTAGCATGGGACATTTTTTAAATCAATAAGCTAAACTATTCCGCATTTCACTTCAGATCCGTGTGGGCTGTGGAAGAGGCAACACGTCTCTCTCTTTACCCA